>NC_056733.1:1174464133-1174509133 GCF_019279795.1 Protopterus annectens | reverse complement strand
CAACTGTCTACAACCACTACTTCTGGTGGAGTAGAGGGACTCATTTAGACCTAAAGGAAGAGACTGTGCACCTTGCATTGGCATGCCAACACAATCACCCTCTGTACATACCCACAATATATGACAGACAACATTGTTGGACAGGACACATATGGTGGCACCTGTTATCCTATGTATGGAGGTGGATATAGCAGCATTTGCCACTGTACTCCTCATGAGAGCTAGCATGGCAGTTTGCCTGAACTCCATGACACTGGCACTCATGAGTGAGATCCCCACAGAAGCCACATACCACACTGATCATCTTCACATTAGAATGGATAGTAGCATACTGTACCTGGATGATAACCATGCACAGTGGAAACTGAGTCATAGCATCATTCAGAAATTAGTGGACAGCTGTGAGATGTGAAGGTGCTGAGAACTGCTGTAAGGCTGTCACATGCTGGGTACACTGGCATTGGATACAGTGTGATCCTGTAGGGAGAGCACTGTTAGTAATGTCACCACATGAGAAACCTACTTCCTATGACAGGGCTGGTGAGTTCCTATGATGTACACCTTCCTGATCAGGTATGGGTGAGAGCACACCTTCACCCTGAAGAGTGGGTGGAAGACCATCCAGGAGAAAGACAGACAGTGCCTGTTTGTCATCTGACTATGACTCAGTCTGTGTTTTGGCATCACTGTCAGACCCTGTATAGGTGCTAACATCAGCCTGTTACCCCGAACCAGCCTTCACAGGTATCACTGTAACAAATATCCAGTACATGAATATATGTGTGACAAACAGAAATGCTGCCAGCCCAGCTAGCTCAAATTTTGTAAATAATTATATGTCACTTGAAAATATTAATATGATTTATATAGAAATGTGACACTGACAGCCCAGCTATCTGGAATTCTGTAAATAATCATATGTCATTTGTGAATATTAATATGATCCATATACTTGTCTTACAAATGTAAGAAAACTATACATTATGTGTATATTAAACTACTGGTGCAGAAATGTGTGTTTAACTGTATGTTATGTACTGAGCTTCAAGAATGTAACTACGGTGTACCCTGATGGAAAAGAGCAGAAATGTGTATAAACTATATACCTGTGCAAATGTGTGTTTTAATGGTAGAAGTAGGAGCATACAGAGTTAACTTGCAAAACCTCAAGAAAATAAGTGGACATCATTTTACGATTCTGTTATCTCTGTTTCATCTTAGAGCAGACACAATGTCTAGAGTTGGAGGTTTTCCTATTGTCTTGAAACTAAAATAATTACTAGGTTTCAAATGTAAAAGTGTTTAACTGTTTTACAACTTCCAGTTCTAGGCAAACGTCTGAGAGGTATGTACCTCTGACACAGACGTGCTAAATTCTAAGTTTCTGTTAGCCTGGGAACTGAAGGCAGGTGACAAAGAGTGATGCCATCCTGGCTAACCCAGCAGTAATATGTATTATTAATTTAAGAACTATCTCAGAGAATGAGTCTGGACATTTTGTATTTGCCTTTGGATCAAAAATATCCATTCAGCACTTCTCATCTGCATTTGCCTTGCTCTGTAAGTAAGATTTAGGTATAGTATTTCTTTTAAATATAGATAGGAAAATAGTAAAGATTAGTTTAGATGTTTTCTGCATTTATTTGGGTCTGTCCTACAATGTTGTTTTAAAATATTTCCTGTGAGTCTGAACTCTGTAATCACTGTGCTGAGTTATTGAATATTGTCTTGTTCTTTTATTTGTTATTAAATATATTTAAACCTTTCAATTGTGGAAGGTTTGTTTAGAGATATTTTTAAGCTCTTAGGGTACTTGCATATGTATTTGGTGACACTGTATAGGCCATTCCTAAATAGCCTTGGCCTTAGTCACACTTACCATTTGAATAATATTAACATTACACCGTAAGATCGGTCACCATTTGGTAAGGGCCTTAAAGTGGCTGATAAGGGGTTCTGGAAGCAATGCTAACTACCATATGTCAGGGCAGAAGTGGGCATAGCTAGTAAATATGTGCCAACCTTTCCCAGGTGTGTGTTTTTGTATAAATCAAATCTCAAAGTGTGTGTGTGTGTGTGTGTGTGTGTGTGTGTGTGTGTGTGTGTGTGTGTGTGTGTGTGTGTGTGTGTGTGTGTGTGTGTGTGTGTGTGTGTGTGTGTGTGTGTGTGTGCGTGCGTGCGTGCGTGCGTGTGTGTGTGTGTGTGTGTGTGTGTGTGTGAGCTACTTGGGCAGGGACACGAAGGATTGGTTGGACAGAGAGAGTGCTGGGATGACTTGGCTTGAAACCCTGGCTAAGGATTCAACTCTATAGCTGTGCCAGTGGGGAGTCTTATTGTGGATCTGGAGAAAGAGGGAGAAACCAGCCCCAGACTGACTGTGAGCTATGTGTGTTCTTAGGGGAAATTGTACTTTACTGTGTGTGTACTTGTCATCCTCCCGATGTGTATGTCCCTCACTGTTGCTAGTGGTGAAGGTTGAGGCTCCTTGATTACTGGGCCACTGCAGGGGTGTCACAATATGATACAGATCAGAACAGGGTGAATACAGAACAGAGTGACTCTGCTTACCCATGCTCCCTGAGAGGTGTTTGGGTGTGCATGAAAAGAATGGCACAGAATATGTAGATATAGAACAGACACATACTTGCACTGCCATTCTTGTGTGCCTGTACATCTGAAATACCTATTGTAAACAAATGTGGTAGTATATGTAGCCTGCCTATACCCTGTATTTATACTGCTGCTGTAGATACAATCAATATGGCTACTAACTTGGTGCTCTTCAGTTTGAGATATGTGAGGGTTAGCCACTCCCATGTTTGGTGTCTACTCCTGCAAGTATTAGTGACCTTCATCCTTTCCATGCAGGGACACTGGAAGCTTATCATCATCAAGGCTTGCCAAAGGAGGTGCCCCCCCCCAAGTTGTTGATCTCTTTGCCACTATACTTGTTTTGCATAATTTCTTGCAATGCCACCTGGTCTGTTTGTCACATACTTCTGGAATTTTTGCGTTGTGTTGCGCGATCCCCCCCCCCCCCAGCAGAACCAGATGAGTAGTTGGGGTGGGGCAAAAGGGGGAGCTGCCTTGGGCACAAGGTGTTAGGAAGTGCAACTAAGAGATGCTAATCTACCAGTATTGCATTAACAGTATAATCTTCTGTTCTGGAGTTTCTGAATGCTGAGACAGAACTGAATTCTGATGCTGCTTTTGTGGACAAGACTGCAGGATTGAACCATTTGAGCACTTCACTTTGTGTGTGTTATAAGTTGCATTTTTTTCTCCTCAACTTAGAGTTTAGGACAGCTTGGCTTCTTACAGCTGAGAGGTGCCAGACAGGGAACATCACTGGGCAATCAATGAGACAGCTATACATCTAACCAGCAGCATTGATATCATGAACTAATATTTTCCAAACATGATCCTAGTGACCAAAGCACTCATGGGTCCAGAGTGCATATAGCAGGACATTATTCTAAGTCTGGCTGAAGTTGGCCAACTTTGTCCATCTGCCCCATACTGAGCACATGACAAACCCATGAGAACAGAAGACAGCTGTTGGCCAGTAACTGCTGGGGATGCTAAGCTACAGACTACAAACACTGAGTTGCCATACGTTTACTCAACATTACAAGTTTAATCAAGGATAGGCACACAGGAGGTGCCATTGATATTCTATGGTGTAAACAGAGGGTATACTAATGATACCAAGACCAGTTGTAGGTACAGATATGTGCATGTGTACAGCAGGAGTAGCTGCCATACAGAGGACCAAAATAATATACAGGGGAGGGGGAGGCATCTCAGCATGAGTAGGGGGCAATCTAGTGCAGTCACTGATAATTATGAGCTACAAGGCTATGATGGTGGGGTCATACATGAGATGGGCCACTATGGATGACCTCTCAGCATATTCACAAAGCTTGTGTGCTTAGGACATAAGCAATAGTGTGGGGATAGGCATTTCTGATAGTAGGCTGACTTTCCACCTCCCCGAGGTGTAGATAGACAGCTACATATATAAATAGGTTATGTACAGGTAACCATATTACTGATAACATACACACACACACACACACACACACACACACACACACACACACACACACACACACACACACACACACACACACACACACACACACACACACACACACACACACACACATGTTCATGCATACTGCTTGCACACGTATGCTCATCTCACTTCACAGCAGCTTTATACTGTGCTTCTCATGATTCAGACCATATTTCCTGTGTGAATCACAAACCACCATTTTGTTCTATATGGTATTCATGGTGATGGCTCCCAGTACTGATATCCCACAGAGACCACTAGCCTGATGTGCTAAGAAGAGCAAGATCATGCCCTGTCTCAATCATAACCATTTCACAGAGATGCTGCTGGGACCCTATGCAGGTCCATTTCATACAGTGGATGCCTGGTTTGACATGGCTGAGGTCATAACTGAGGACACCGAGATTCTTTGAACCAATTAGCAGTCCAGGCACTGGTATGATGACCTGTACTCTGAAAACTTCTGGCAGTAGAAAGCAGAGGTTAGACAGGGATGCCCAAATGGTATAGCATGTTGTTCTCATAATGTTTTTCAAGCTGTAAATTTAAACTTCTTTTTATGAGAACAGTGTTTCTCATAAAAGATACATCTCTGATATATGCCAGGGAATTCCAGTTGTGGCTACTCTGTTAGAGACTGGATATGTCTAATGCCTGTTACCTATCTGTATTTCATGGCACTGCTGCAGACTGTGGGGATAACGCATGTCAGTTCATTTGTGAAGATGCGGGCACCATGTCAGGTTTCTGCTATCTTCACCATATGTGTGTTGTAATCACAATAGTGGACTAGTCAAAGACTGCTATGTCCATGTTGTTTTGTTTTTCTGTTGGTATTTATACAGCACATGACATTAAAGAGTGGTCAAGGTTTGAAGACATTCTAATTTGGAACATGGGGAATTCCTTCTTTATTGTTTGTAAATGTTGGCTTCTTCACCTCAAGTGGCTAGGATGTCTGGTGTACAGTGAAGGAGTGCACTGTTTAGTATGAAGTTGATGGACTGAAAATCAGCACCTCCAACCTAGTGCTCATGGATCTCTCCTGGAAAGGTGTGGATTCCTCTGCAGTAGATAAATGGGAAGATGCAGTCATGGGTGGAGGGGTATATGTAACATGTCGTCTTGCTCATGAGTGAGGATAGAGGGAGTCAGAAAGCTGAAGTGTGGATGGCTGAATCAGTGGCAATACTGTAAGCATTGTAACAGACATTGGTGGTGAACCAAGAGTGGAGTCATCAGACAAAGTTCCCGGATTATCAGGGAGCTTTTCCATGTCAGCAGTGGACAGATAAGTAGCTGATGGAAATATTATCTTTCCTGCTTAAAGGCACTGTCTTCTTCTTCTTTCAGCTTTTTCCCAGTGAGGGGTCACTACAGTGGATCACCTGTCTGCTCATGATTGGCAGTGAAGTTTTACGGTGTCGAGTTGCCAGCCCGGCACCCAACCTTCCACAGAAGGTACACACATGCACGTACTCACACCTAAGGCCAATTTAGAGTGTTCAATCTACCTACAGCATGTCTTTGGGATGTGGGAGGAAACCGGAGCACCTGGAGGAAACCCAAGCGACCACAGGAAGGACATGCAGACTCCGCACAGAAGGCACCCCAGCCAAGAATCGAACTGGAGAACCTCTTTGCTGAAAGGCACTGTACTATTTGCTGATTAGTCTAGCTTCACCACACTAGTAACTGTGGCATCCCAGTTTGCTTAAATAGTCAAGCTATAAAAATGGAAATGTGTGGCATAATCCTGTTTGGTGCTCTGGTTTCCTCCCACATGCCAAAGACATGCTGTAGGTGGATTGGACATTCTAAATTGGCCTTAGGTGTGAGTGTGTGCATGTGTGTGCCTTCTGTTTAAGGTTGGGCGCTGAGCTGGCAACTCGACACCGTACAACTCCACTGCCAATCATGAGCAGACAGGTGATCCGCTGTGGCGACCCCTAACCGGGAAAAAGCCAAAAGAAGAAGAAGTGGCATAATCCTGTTTATTCTGTCATTACAATAAAATACTTAAAATAAAATGTTTTATTACATTACAGTACTAACAATTTTCTGAAGTAGATGTAAGTTTGATGGATTCACTTTATAGCCTCGAAATGCTGAAATATCGAATTTCAGTATCTCGAGACTATAAAACCGAATCCACAAAACACCGACAAACAAAAACCGCAAAACCACATAACTGAAAACACCGCACACACTCCACTAAACATACAACACAACACCCACATCACAACATAAACAAAAAAACAACACACATACACAACTCACACACACATAAGCAGGGGGTGCCCCCCACACCCCCCCTACGTATATATACTAACTCCGAGATCGCACAAACACAACACAAAAGCTCACTCACACACACACATTCTCCAATCCCTCACACACACTCTAACTCCCACTCAAAACCCTTACAAAACACTCACTTACCTGACATAACACCTACATCCAAACACGGCACCAACAACACACAAACCCGGACATTACGTAGCGCAACTTCATAACTGCGAATTCGACATATTTTCGACATTAACATTCAACTTTATAGCTTTGAGATACTGAAATTCAACATTTCAGTATTTCGATGTTATAAAGTGAACCCAAGTTTTACATACCACCACCCACCGCATGCTTCTTACATGTGTATATGTACTATTATTGACATAACTTGAAATAATTTTGTATTTGCATATTGCATTGTTAGTTGAGATGTACAATCCTTAATCAGTAAGATTGTACTTATCCTGTGCCTATGTAATAGGTAAAACAAATACATAAATTATAATAAAAAACAGTAATAATGTTACAGTAAATGGACATTTTCAGTTGCCCTTAAATAAGCATGAATTTTAGTTGTATTTAAAATAATATAGACTATTTTAAAGACAGCATCTGGTTGAGGTATTGAACATTGTATTACTGCTCAACCACTGCCAACAGTAAAATAACAATTGTTCAGTCACTCTTTTCCAAAATCATCTAGCAGCAGGCATTTTAATTAGTAAATTAGTCTGCTAAAATGTCTGCTGTGACTCACTGATCAAATGGTTCTGTTAAGTCTGATGGTGTGACATACTTTGAAGCATTAGCATACCTATACTGGAGTGAGAGGGGCAACTGCACTGGATACCAAGTTTTGGAGGGGGGGGGGTGCAATCAGCCATTCGAGATCTCAAGCCGGTATTTCATTTGCACTTAAACCTGAGTGGTGTAGCACTCTGTATGTGGTCTAAACTGTAGCAACTATTTGCTACATTGTAGCAATCAGTTTGCTACAGTTTAAAAGAACATTTTTTTTTTAACTAAACCATGAATGCAATACCGCTCTGTGCAGGCAGGGTATAAACTATTGCAATAGTTTACTACATTTGTAGCAAGCAGTTTACTGCAGTTTAAAAGATGAAACTTTATTTTTCAATAAAATGTATGGAAGGAGTGCTGGGGCAAGGCACAGAAATGGGACCTGTATAGCTATGGAAGGGGAGGCAAAGCATGTCATCATGCATGGAAGATGTGCCAGCAGAAGGAACGTTGTTTTTTATTTATTTTTTTGCTCTTCAGTGGAAGAGCTATAGGAAAAGCTTGATCTGATTGTAGCCATTGACCTAGTACAGTAAAATAGTTTGTTTTTGTTGTTCAGTGGAAGAGCTGGGGTGTGTGGATCAGACTGGATTTGTAACCATCAGCTTATTAAAGTAAAGTGTGGGAGGGTTTAGTAACTGTAATACGTTAATCACTTCATCATATTACCTAATTACATTGAAGAGCTCTTATTTTGGATGGGGGGGGGTTTGCTCTTCACTTGAAGAACTGAAGGACAAGATGCCGGTTTCTTGAATCGGCACTGTACACTGGATGATCCAGCTATGCTTCTGCTTTGAAGACCTTTGAAATGAAAACAGAGACTATTGCAACAACATATTATCATACACCATGGTTTAGCCTACCTCACCCCAACACATGCAACATACCAATTTCCTCCATCCTGGGCTGACCAGTGTTGCTCTTCCATTACCGCCTATAAGGAGACCAAGTTATGACACTAAATGTTCCAGCTTAGCCTACCTTCCTGGACTGAAGCTTTAATTCACTTTCCTGGCTCTCAGTCTATCTCAAATCCACAAATTAGAAGAAACATGTCATCACCCTTAACATACCCTTGATCACTGTGACAGAGGATCTCAACAAGGCTTGTGCAGCTTTAAGTCATAGTAACTGCAGTCTTGCACCTCCTGACTTTTGTGATGAATTTTGTACTGAGAAGAAATTTTATTCTCCTAGACCTCTGTCACACAGTCCCCATTTTACTGCATATCATTTACCTACATGTAAGAAAGAAAAAAAGAAAGCTGCTATTTGACAGTGTGTCTTTCTATCCTTCTACTCTACTGTTAGAGGGATGACATACTTTGAAAAAAAAATCCCAAACTCATATTGTTATTCTCACACAAAATTATGACATATTGTGGTACTCTTTACCTATGGGTTCCCAGATAAGAAATGAATTGCATTTAGTAGTACAAAACTCCATCACTGGGTTAGTAGCTGATATCCCTCTCAACTGCTATGCTACACCTATTCTTCTAAATCTCCACTGGACCTCTGTCAACCACCGGATCATCTATAATAATGTTTATGTGGACTTATAAATCCCTGTGTGATCTGGTTTCTGCTTATCATAAAGACTTGTATGTTACCTACTTGCCTTTTCAGTGCATTTGCTCATTTGCCAGGGACTGTGCAAGTCCCCAGGTTCATGCTCTGGGCATATTTTTTTTTTAACCTGACATATAACTATGGTGATTTGCTACAATGGAAATTATGTGAGTCCTGTAAGGTGGATGGATTGCAAAGATACCTAAAGAAATCATAACACCTTTAGTGAGCCATACAATGTCTTTTAATATTCTTGTGTAGTTAACTTTGACTTCATGATTTATTGTAACTTCATGTCAGACTATATTTTACATTTGATTAACTGAATTTGTTACTTCATATTACTCATTTTATTTTACTGTTAGGCTTAGGAATGTGAATGAATGCTGACTCACTGATATGCACTGCAGAATGACAGTTAAGAGATCAGCCACTGGAAAACCTACAATTTTAGTTGTGGTGGTGGTGACGATGAAATCAAAAGAATTAAACAAGCTCCAGCCTTAGAGTGAAACATTGTAACCATTTCTACAGTAGACTGATGCACATTATACCCCATTCATTATTTTTTGCATTTCAGTTTTTTGTGAAAACTAGGTAAGCCGCGGTGGTGCAGCGGTAGTGTTGTTGCCTCAAGCAAGAGGTTTTTCCATTTGATTCTAGGTGGGAGCTCATGTTGAGTCTGCATGTCCTCCCCGCAGTTGAGTGGCGTTCGAAAGACATGCATGAATGGGCATGCCTTTGTTGAAGGTTGGACATCGAGCTGGCACCCGTAAAAAATCTACTGCCTATCATTAGCAGACCGGAGTTCTGCTGTGGCGACCCCTAACTGGGAAAAGCCGAAAGAAAAAGAAGATGTTTTTGTGAAAACTAGATCAAAAGTCATTGCACATCGTTATGCTCTGTAGCAAAAAAATACAAATTTAGGCTAGGTTAGATAAAGAAAAGGGCATTTTATAATTTAGTACCCAAACCATGGTGTGTTGCAGAAATATATATTTAATTTTAAAAAAAGGACTGTATGAGAGTGTGTAAAGGTCTCATTCATACATCTGGATATTAGTTTAAATCCCAACACTATAATACCCAAAGTAATACACAGACTTTCTGCTCACTACCAGTCCAATGAAACTTTAAATATTTAATGATGACAGCATGAATGTGTGAGCTTCTGAGAAACATTTTTCCCAAATATATTTTATTAACAATTTTCATACACTGTATCAAATGATAAAAATCTAAAGCAATAACAAAGTAAAATGTAATTAAATTGATGAGAGTACAGTACAATCACCCAAAACTATAAGAGATAACCCAATTATGAAAGAGCCTATTAACTACAATAACAATAAATGCTATAAACATTTAAAAACTATTTACAAAATGAAACTTCTGGTAGATAATAATCATGTAGATGAATGTCTGATTATAACTCACTAGCAAAGCTTTCAAAAACTCTGTCTAATAGATTTAATTTTATCATTAACAGCCTCAAAAACTGTACAGAAAGACTATGGGCCAGATTCTGTAAAGTCTGAGGAATCCAGTGCATTTTGCCAATATTACAGCAAAAGTTGCAGATAAGCATCATGTAACATGTTCGTGAACTTAGAATACCTTTGTGCGTAACAAAGTCTCTGTAGCAATGCCACACTGTATATCAGTCACAGCTACTATGTAAATCATGAAAACTATCTCACAAAACTTGATGTACAGCAATAATATTACATGAATATTATCCCAGTTTAAGCTGCCTGATATTCGTAAATACATATCTACAACAAAATCTCTCCAGTAAGCTTAGAGACAACTATGAGACAACTATACGATATATCTGTAAGTCATTTATTAATAAAATATACTTGCTCTCACATACAGATTTCAGTGGAATCCATAACATTTCTAATAACAAAAAATAATAAAGGTGAAGGGCAATCATTGCCACATTTCCACAGCTAACAGTAGCTAACAATGGGTGCAGGACATGTGTGGGGAACACAAGTAACACACACACACACAAGAAAACAGGGAGCTAGAAAAGCAGATGTGGGGTATATGTGAAAAAGGGGGGCACACATGAGGTATATTGAAATAGGAAAATCTGAGGGACAATCAGAGGGCATGGGCAATTTATTTTTTCTTTGGTGGAAATAGGACCTGTTCTTGTTAAAAAAACAGAATAGAGGAAAGGTGAAGACAGGGAAAGAGAAGTCCATCACAGCAGGCATACCCATATAACAAATATCACAACAACTGACAGACAAATGTTGGAAATAAAGTAAGGAGAGGCAAGTTGCACAGATGACACACTGCAAAACATAGACAATGGAAAATTGACCAACAGGGTGTGTTGCATACCAGTCATAGAGAAATGCAGAAGCACATATGTACCTATGTAGTATTATGTTATGACATTTTGCAAACTGTGCCAGTCACACCTTGATGTGTATGACCAATGGTAGTTGTGTGTTGTAGAGTAATAAATAGAGATCACAGTACACATTGGATAAATAATCCAGTATCCAAGTAGTCTGTCAGCAGTGCAAGTGTAAGCCAAGCAACATCACAGATGAGCAAATGTAGCCTCATAAATGTCAGAGGTTACCAGAAGAGGAGAAAACAGATCCTCTGACCATGCATGTGAAAGGCAAACAACCAAGAAGAGTGACAAACAGTAGTACTGGAGCAAAGCAGCAAACTGGCTGCTACCTATACCCTTAGGTGTACACAACTCAAACAGACGTGTAACGGAATGCATGTCAAACACGCGTGCCATGTCAAAGGCAACAACACAAGTAGAGGAGCATATGTACATGCATGTATATTTGAAAGCAATGCTAATATACATACACACACCAGTGACATGTAATAATAACATATGGTCACAAATCTATTATTAATACTACATAACCACAATCAAGTTGTGCACATGAATTTCAACAACATACACTGATGAATATGTAATACACAAGTATAACAAGGATAAGGATTTATTTCAGGCAGTAGCTATCAACTTGTATGTATATGTCTTGCAGCTGTATAATGGCCATAGAGTTGGTACAAGTTGACCTTGTAACAAAACGTCTACATGACAATGGATGAAAATTCCATCAGAAGCAAACATATACCATCCGTATGTGCAAGATATATGACATAACTACAAAAGTGGAAGGAGGTGGACAACATGGGCCCACATCAAGGAGGACATGGCAGCATTTTGCTCATCTAAAATGTTGCTTGGTTTACACTTGCACTGCTGACAGACTATATGGATACTGGATTATTTATCCAATGTGTAATGTCATACACATCAAGGTATGACTGCCATAGTTTGCAAAATTTCATTAGATAATAGTGCATAGGTACATATGTGCTTCTGCATTTCACCATGACTGGTATGCATCCCCACCCAGTTTGTCAAATTTCCATTGTCCATGTTGTGTAGTGTGTCATCTCTGTAGGTAAACAATAAAGCAGGACAGCAATATGTAAGGGGACACTTTGCAAATGTATGTGCACACCACATAGGGTGGTGTTGAAGTTGCAAATGGCGAATGTATACATTTATAAATCACATGCACACAGTATTTTACAATCATATAACAGTAACAGGAATAGGGAAGCAAGCTAAGAATTGATATCACATGCACATATGCAGGTATTGCAATGTAAAACAACATGTGGAATAAACAACTGTAGTTAAATGTCACTGACCCTGGTTATGATGAGAGAAGGACAGTCCTTTGAACAACATTACAGCACATTAAGATTAAGTCAGTGAATGCTCACCATTCCAAGTTACAATGGTGTCTCTCTATTAATTGGAATATCTGCAGAGATATGTACATAAATCATTGTATATGTACATCATGTGCCAACATGTGTTAATCTATGTAAATAAGGAATGGATGTGGAAATATAACATAGACCAAAGAAGGCACACTGTACTGTCACTGAATAAATTATCAGTACCATGGTATATATATATATATATATATATATATATATATATATATATATATATATATATATATATATATATATATATATATATATAAATGTTACATTGGTGGTCTATACATTCAGTGAAGGAGGATTACCCATAGGTCTCAGGTGTATTTATATGACACGAGATGGCATCAGCATTGCTAACACATGCCACACACCCAGACTGCCATATTGAAAGCATGAAAAGCTTCATCCAAAACACAGGGGACAAGGACATGTCCTTCTGTTGAGCATATGTGATGTGAAAATCCAGAAAACATACTCATGCCAATGCGGTATTTGTGAAGTATGGGCAACAATTTGTTTGTGAGTTGTTGTCAGTACCACACATGTATACAGTAAACTCATGGACAGCTGAATGTTGAATGAAAGTTAAATGTGGTAATGTGTGTCAAGCACCCATTGAAATATAATGCTAAATCTTGCATGACATCTATAGTGTATGTTTGGGTATGTATCACCTAAGCATAGCAGCAAAATGCTATGCATACAGCAGTGTGCATATACTGTCCATTCACTGATATGGCAAACACCATAGTGACAGCATTACACAAGTGGATCACACAGACAGTACTTACAGTGCTGAGGGACTGCCCTCATGAGTAAGATCATCACAAATAATCTCCTAGGCTATTTCCCTGAATAACACCAACACAGCACATGTCATGTCTTGGAAGAAATTCCCCATCATGTTCCTCATCTGTGTCTGAAAGACATCAGTCATCACCTCCTGGATTTGCTTCCAATAATTGTCTTGATGATGATGTCAAAAATGATGGACGAGGATGAGGTGCTGGACCTGCACATGCCATCCACTCTGCTGCACATCCCCTTTAGCATACCACCCAGTCTACCAAAAACAGTGTGAATACTAACAGAGCAGACATGCATATGGTACGTGAACAGGGAGGCTATGTACAACAGATTAGCCACTGAAAATCAGATCCACACATACAGGTGTGCCAACACATACATTACAAAAACAGATAAAGCAATATTAACTTGCATGTACAGCATAACAATTAAAAGCAATGTGACAGTTACACAGAAATGACTGTCATCTAGGTTGTGGCCTACACATCAAAGCTTATCCTCAGCAAACATGGCTTGCTGCTAAATGATATGTAACATAGTTTTAGGTAATTCATACAGGTATTGTCTGACTATTGCACTTACTTTAAAGATGCATGATGGGTATTCCTGCATTATAAGTAGTACATAAATGGTAATGAAAAAACACATGCCTGTAACAATGATTACATCTATTTTATTTACAAAATTAGATAAAGAAGTCAACAGACCTCTGTCCCAGTGTTGCTCCTCTAGCCTGTGCATCCACTCAATACACAGGGCATGATTAAGTACACTCCACATCACCCTCAAAAAGTAAAAAGCATGTATGAATGATGTAGGTACAAAATAACCTTGATATATCATTGCTTAACTCATGTTCTCTAAATGTTTAATTGACGAACATTACAGAATGTCCATACAGAGTTTAGAAAGTTTCACCTACAGTCCTTAACAGATTGGAATAGAATTGAACATGGATAGGAAGACGTGTGATTCAAGCCTGGAACTCTATGCTATGTCCACACTCTAACCATAACACCTACCTGCCTAGCTAATCCATCTTGCCTTAGACTGCATGGTAGGAATGCAGTTAAAAGAATTGGAGGTATGAATGTGCAGGGACGGTGTACAAATAGGGATCATGTCTAATGCTTCACAAGAAGTACAAAGTGCTGTGCATTTATGAAAATAAAACTGCAAGCATGAATGCATGTCAGCACAGGTTCATAGGTTCATAGGTTCATAGGTTGTTACTAGGCAATCAGCCCTAAGGCCTGTACAAGCCTAGCCATAACAATTCCCTGGCTATTACTTCCCACAGTATTTACTTCCCTGGACCCCTGTCTAGCAGAGTGACTGACGTGATCCCCGGGGTGAATTTTCTATCTCCCATCCAATCATCAGGGTTTCTTTTGAAGAGGGCCAAAGAGGCGCTCTGCTTGACATGTATGAGGAGTCTATTCCAGAGTCTGGGAAGTCTCTGGGTCAGGAACCTATCCCTCCAGCATGTTTTCCTCATTGTGATGACAAGGTTTAGATCCCTGGAGCATGTGTCTCTGAGGGATTGGGATTTCTTTAAGTGTAGCATGTCCAACAGCTCTGGGTTTGACATGGCCTTGTATATTAAGCAAAGATTGTCTCTGAGTAGACGATGTGTGACAGAGTATAGGTGGAGTTTTTTTAAAAGGTCAGCATAGCATCTGCTTTAGGCCTGTGATTCTTTTAGTGAGGTATTTCTGCGGCCTTTCCAGTTGTTGCAGATGTCTTGAGAGGTACATACCAAACAGGGAGTTGTATTCTATAAATGGTCTAATGAGGGATGAGTACAGTGGGACAATGACCTCCTTTTATCTGGATGAAAAGCCCTTAGTGATTAGGTGCGCCACATAGAAGGATTTCCTGACTGCTCGGGAGATGTGGTTATCGAAGGTGAGACCACTGTCCACCTGTGTCCCTAAGTCTCTTATCACACTTACAGTTTTTAGTGTACTGCCACCTATGTTGTAAGTCACGAGTACATGTTTTTTCCCAAAGGGGATAACTATACATTTCTTGGCACTGAGCTTGAGCCCATGGCTCTGGCACCAAGCATCTGTTTCTGTAAGGCCCTTTTGTAGAATATCCACATCATTTGGGGATTCAGTAACGGCTTCCAGTTTGCAGTCATCTGCAAACTTTGTTAGCCAGAGTCCCATAGTGTTGGCCTGCACTTCAGAGAAGTAGATGCCAAACAAGAGCAAACAAGGTCCCAGGACTGAACCCTGAGGTACTCCACTTGTCACTTGTCTGGAGCAGGATTTGGAGTCAGCTACTTTTACAGTGTGGGTTCTGTCAGTAAGCCAGTTGACAACCCATTGAGTGATGTAGGGATTAATGCCCAGCTTAGTAAGTTTATCTATGATTCCAGAGTGGGGGATGGTGTTGAAGGCCTTGGCGAGGTCCAGATAGGCTGTGTGGACCACCTTACCCTTGTCCACAGCTCTGGAGACTGAGTCAAAGAAGTCAATCAGGTTCAGGCGACAAGATTGGCACTTCACGATCCCAAACTGCATAGGGTCCAGTGTTTGAAGTTTGCCAATGTCTTTGCTTATAAGTTCTATAATAATATATTCCATAGCCTTGCAGATCAGGCTCATAAGACTGATGGGGCAGTAGTTCCTGGGATCGAAGGTGGATCCTCCCTTGTGGAGTGGGATTACTCTAGCTGTGCGCCACTCTGTGGGCACAAAGCCTGAGGTGAGGCTATTATTAAACATGACACTTAGGTGAGGTGTCAGTTCATTTTGTAGTTCATGTAGCACACAGCCTGGGATGTCGTCTGGTCCCATGGATGCTGTATTCTTAGCTTTGGAGAGTGCATTTTTTACCTGTGTGGCCATTATTACCAGAATTTGGCAATCTTTCGGTACTGAGAAACACTCTTTAGGGGGTGAGGGGGGGGGGGTGAAGCTTGCACTGAATCGATCTGCCAGAATATTGGCAATATCGTTGAGATCAGTATATTTAATGCCATTCTGTTGTAGCTCTGAACAGATCTGAGCATCGCCATTTAGATTCTTGACATATCTATAGAATGCCTTGTGGTTGTCTTTGGAATCTTTGGCAATTTTATTTTCCTAACTAGCTGTGGAGGATTTTATGAGGGATCTCAGCTTCTTGCTGAGGCTGGTAAGGGAGTTTTTTGCATTTTTGCATCTTGGGATTTTCCTCTTTTCTGAAAAAGTTTCTTCCTTTTGTTGTAAAGTTTGTTTACGGCAAGGGACCACTAGATTGGCTTCCTTTTTTTGGAGGAGAGCATCTTGGTTCTATTGGGGATAGAACGATTCATGCACGAGTGGATGTGCTCTTAAGTGCCTTAGTGTAGGATTCGGCAGTCGAACTTTCAGTTCCCATCTGCATGGGTGTCATGAAGTTTGCCACTTCTGACTTAAGTAGCATGAAGTTGGCTTTGGAGAAGTTTTTTTACGGAGGTTTCCTTACTGGGGGGTGAGGGTGGGATGTGGATGTCAAGGGTGATTAGCTTATGGTCAGGCCTGACCAACGAGGGGGTGACCATAGGTGTGGAGCATCGATTTCCCATGTTGGTAATGACCAGGTCTAGGATATTGGAGCCCCTAGTGGGATTAAGGATTAGTTGATCCAGGGCATTGGAATTTATGAATTCCAAGAACCATTGGGTAAAGGTGTTGGCACATGAGTAGTTTTCCCAGTTAATGGCAGGGTAGTTGAAATCACCCAGACAGTAAACACTACAGAAATGTTTATCACAGCAGTGAGCCACAAAAATGAAAGTTTTTAAATAGATAAAGGAGCAAGGAGACTCTGGAGAATGCTTTTAACTAATGGTCCCCCTGCCATAAACAAACTATACAACAGAATGAAGAAACTGTTGCAGAAAAGAGGAAAATCCCAGGATGCAAAAAACTCCCTTACCAGCCTCAGTACAAAGCTGAGATCCCTCATAAAATCCTCCAAAGCTAGTTACGAAAATAAAATTGCCAAATATTCCAAAGACAATCACAAGATATTCTATAGTTATGTCAAGAATCTAAATGGCAATGTTCAGATCTGCTTTAAGCTACAACAGAATGGCATTAAATATACTGATCCCAAGGATATTGCCAATATCCTGGCAGATCGATTTAGTGCCAACTTCACCCTCCTCTCACCCCCCTAAACAGCCCATCTCAATACTAAAAGATTGCCAAATTCCAGTAATCATGGCCACACAGGTAGAAACTGCAGTCTCCAAAGCTAAGAATACAGCATCTATGGGACCAGATGACATCCCGGGCTGTGTACTACATGAACTACAAATGAAACTGGCACCTCACCTAAAGTGTCATGTTTAATCATAGCTTCACCTCAGGCTTCATGCCCATTTAGTGGCGCACAGCTACAGTTATCCCACTCCACAAGGGGGGATCCACCTTGGATCCCAGGAACTACTGTCCCATCAGTCTGATGAGCCTTATCTGCAAGGGCATGGAACACATTATCATGGAACTTATAAACAAAGACATTAGCAACCTTCAAACACTGGACCCTACCCAATTTGGGTTCGTGAAGGGACGATCTTGTCTCCTGAACCTGATTGACTTCTTCGAATCAGTCTCCAGAGTTGCGGACGATGTTAAACCGGTCCACACAGCCTATCTGGACCTCGCCAAGACATTTGACACCATTCCCCACTCTGGAATCATAGATAAACTTACTAAGCTGGACATAAATCCCTACATCACTCAATGGGTTGCCAACTGGCTTACTAACAGAACCCAGACTGTAAAAGTAGCTGACTCCAAATCCTGCTCCAGACAAGTGACAAGTGGAGTACCTCAGGGTTCAGTCCTGGGACTGCTCTTGTTTGGCATCTACTTCTCTGAAGTACAAGCCAACACTAAGGGACTCTGGCTAACAACGTTCGCAGATGGCTGCAAACTGGGAGCCATTACTGAATCCCCAAATGATGTGTATATTCTACAAAAGGGCCTTACAGAAACAGATGCTTGGTGCCAGAGACATGGGCTCAAGCTTAATGCCAAGAAATGTATAGTTATTCCCTTTGGGAAAAAACACGTACCCATGAATTACCACATAGGTGGCAGTACACTAAAAACCGAAAGTGTGATGAGAGACTTAGGGACACAGGTGGACAGTGATCTCACCTTCGATAATCACATCGCCACCACAGTCAGGAAATCCTTCTATGTGGCACACCTCATCACTAAGGGCTTTTCATCAAGAAAAAAAGAGGTCATTGTCAGACTGTACTCATCCCTCATTAAACCCATTATAGAGTACAATGCCCCATTTGGCATGTACCTCACAAGACATCTGCAACAGCTGGAAAGGCCACAGAAATACCTCACTAAAAGAATCATAGGCCTAAAGCAGATTCCCTATGCTGACCATCTACAAAAAACTCCAGCTATACTCTGTGGCATATCGTCTACTCAGAGGTGATCTCTGCTTAACATTCAAGACCATGTCAAACCCTGAGCTGTTGGACATGCTCCATTTAAAGAAATCCCAATCCCTCATAGCTACATTCTCCAGGGATCTAAACCTTGTCATCACAATGAACAAAACATGCTGGAGGGGTAGGTTCCTGACCCAGAGACTCCCCATACTCTGGAATAGACTGCCCATACATATCAAGCAGAGCGCCTCCTCAAAACAAACCTTGATTCCCAATACTATTCTAGCATGTCCAAAGGTCAGTTGTCAATCTCCTCTCCGGTCCAGCTGGTGAACCTGGGAATCTTGAGGCAATGTTACAACTGCCTAATGTACACAGACGACCCTCTCCTCCTCCCAACAAATTCCAACTCATGTGAGAGATGCAACCATATAGCCAAACTGGAGGCTAAGCTCTCTCACTCAGTACTGGCGTAACCAGTGAGGAGGAGAAGGAAACCACACTCACTACAATTCCAGTCTCACATAGACCTACCACAACAGCAAACCAAACACATAAACACACAAAAACATACTTGGAGGCTCTAAATAAAAATCTGCCTAAGCAGCAGAGACCTCCAAAGCAGACACCCAAGCAACCGCTACCCCAAAACAAAACACGTGCAACACAAAGCTCACAAAGCCAGTGTGCCGAACAGTCACAGCCCTTAAGGCTAAACAACACACCTGATACACTTGTAATAGGTGACACTATCATCAGGCACACTGACGTCCCGCTCACCAGGCTGAACAAGGAGAAGGTCACAGTGAGCTGCCTATCGGGCGCTAGGATCCGCCACATAACACAAGCACTCAGGTCACTCCAAGGCAAGTACAAATATGACTCAGTCATTGTCCATGCTGGTGTGAATGACCTGAGACGTACCTCCCTGGACTACATGAAAAGAGACATAGAGTAGCTCTCTGAGCATGTAGCCCAGGCAGGTATGACCCTGACCTTGAGTAGCATTTTACCCTCACCAAGAATGATGCCACAGTATGAAGACAAGATTATCAATTTCAACAATTGGCTTAAGTATTGGTGTCATTCAAAGGGGATCCAATGCCTGTCAGCCTGGGATGACATGCTCGACAAGCCACGATGCTTCACTAGGGACGGCTTGCATCTGTCACCCCTGGGCTTTTGGATATTGGTAAAGGCTCTTGCTACCCCCATAGTGCCTTTTTTAGGCAAGGCTCAAAAGACAAACCCACCTCCCTAGGTATCACAAGGGATAAGAAACTAAGAGTAATGCTATTCAACGTCAGAAGTCTAAACCTCAAGATGCACGCACTCGAAACTCTCCTTAGCATGGAGAACATCGATATCTGTGCAGTAACAGAAACCTGGTTCAAGACTCTCGAGAGCACCCCAGCACTACCAGGTTATACCTCATACCATGCTTTTCGGCCCCAAAACTTGGACCCAACCACAAAAGGAGGGGGAGTATCAATATTCGTCAAAGATACCCACACCTCCAGGTTGGTGGCACAGCACGAAGCATCAGAGACTATCCATGTGCAACTAACAGTGGGTAAAACTGCCTTCCAGTTTATAGCCTGCTACAGACCACCCTCCCAAACCCAGGAACCCCACTCGGCCTTCCTGAGAACACTGGAAAATATGAAGGTCTCTCCAAACACCATTATATTGGGTGACTTCAACTACCCAACCATAGACTGGGAGCATTACTCTAGCTCCAACACCCTAGCCCAAAGGTTCCTAGAATTTATAAACTCAAATGCTATGGAACAACTTGTTACCACTCCCACAAGAGGGGAAAACATACTGGACCTGATCATCACCAACATGGGGACTCTATGCTCCAGACCAGAAGTGTATCCCTCACTGGTAAGATCAGACCATAAACTAATCTCACTGGATATTCACATCCCGACCCCACCCCATGCCCAGAAAACCACAGTGAAAAACTTCTCTAAAGCAAATTTCACACTCCTCAAAACCGAGGTGGAATCCTTCAAAGCCCCTGGGCCTGTGGATATTACGGCCCAGACCACAAAATCCTTTATAAACGCATTCTATGAACACCTTCAGGAATGCATGGATCATGCAATCCCAAATAAAACCAAGACCCAATCTTCCAAAGGCAGACATCCTGTCTGGTGGGCCCCAGCCATAAACAAACTATACAATAGAAGGAGGAAGCTACTACATGTCAGAGCAAAATCCCAAAAAGGGAAGGCATCTCTGATCAGTATGAGCAAAAAACTATGGGCACTCATAAAATCGTCTAAGGCCAGCTTTGAGAGAAAAATTGCACAGGACACTAAGGATAATCACAAGGCTTTCTTTAGTTATGTTAGGAACCTGGGTGGGAATTCCCAGATATGCTCAGATTTAGTCCAAAATGACAAAAAATACACCAAACCCACAGACATTGCCAGCATCCTAGCTGACAGGTTCAGCGCAAACTCCCCCCCCCCCACCAAAAGGGCTAATATCTATCCCAGCAGAGTGCTGCCCCCCTGACATCTCAGATGCTCAGGTAAGAGCTGCCCTCTCCAAAGAAAGAAACACAGCATCAATGGGACCAGATGGTGTCCCGGGCTGCGTCCTACATGAACTCCAAGATGAGCTAAACCCAAACCTAAAATTACTGTTCAGTCTCAGCCTTACTACAGGATATGTACCCAAAGAGTGGTGTACAGCAACAGTGGTCCCTCTCCACAAAGGTGGTGCCTTAACAGATCCTGGAAACTATCGCCCCATAAGTCTCACTAGCTTGGTCTGCAAAGCTATGGAAAGGATCATCATGGACCTTATAAATAAAGATATTGGGGACCTACAGACACTGGATCCTACCCAGTTCGGCTTTGTTAAGGGCAGATCCTGCCTCTTAAACCTGGTTGATTTCTTTGAAACAGTCACCAAGGCCATTGACAAGGGGAAGGTGGTCCACACAGCCTACCTGGACCTCGCAAAAGCCTTCAATACAATACCCCACTCGGGCATTATAGACAAGCTCACCAGCTTAAATATAAACCCCTATGTCACTAGATGGGTTGCAAGGACAGAACCCACATGGTTAGAATAGCTGGAGCCATGTCAGACTCCAAACCGGTTACAAGTGGCGTCCCACAGAGCTCAGTCTTGGGACCTCTCTTGTTCGGTATATATTTCTCGGAGGTACAGGCCAACATGGAAGGACTGTGGCTGACCAAGTTCGCAGATGACTGCAAACTGGGTGCTATAATAGACTCTCCAGCTGACACAAGCATCCTCCAAAAGGGCCTCATAGAAACAGACAACTAGTGCCAGAGCCATGGCCTCAAGCTAAATGCCAAAAAGTGTATAGTCATCCCTTTTGGTAAAAACAAAGTGCCCACAGATTACCACATAGGTGGTAATCCATTAAGTACAGAAGAAGTAATTAGGGACCTGGGGACCCAAGTTGATAGCAATCTCTCATTTGACAACCACGTGGCCAAAGTGGTTAGAAAAACATTTTATATAGCCCACCTAATCATGAAGGGATTCACATCTAGATCAGGGGAGGTCATCGTGCCACTTTACTCATCCCTCATCAGGCCCATAATTGAGTACAATGCCTTTTTTGGGATGTACCTTACCAGACACCTGCAGCAACTGGAAAGACCCCAAAAGTACCTCACCAAGAGGATCAAGAGGCACAAACAGATGTCGTATGCTGCCCGGTTAAAGAAACTCCAGCTCTACTCAGTGGCATACCACCTGCTCAGAGGCGATCTGTGCCTGATGTATAAAGCCATGTCCAACCCGGAATTAATGGACATGCTGCACCTCAGAAAATCCAAATCCCATCAAGCTACGCGCTCGAGGGACTTAAACCTCAGCACTGAAATAAATAGGACATGCTGGAGGGACAGATTCATAACCCAGAGGCTCCCTTCACTCTGGAATAAAATCCCAGTCCAGGTTAGGCAGAGTCCTTCATTGACTCTCTTCAAGAGGAATCTTGATGAGTGGATGGGAGATCGTAGGTTTACCCCGGGTATCACTTCTGTGTCACTGTTAGACAGAGGCACAGTATACTAACGTCGAAAAAGGGCATAGCAAAATTAATTTAAAATGGGTGGCAAAAGCCATACACACTCTGGCTAGGCTTATAAATGCCCTAGGGCAGATAGCCTAGTATGAACCTATGAACCTATGAACCTATGATTGGATGGGAGATAGGAAATTCACCCCAGGGATCACATCAGTCATCCTGCTAGACAGGGGACCAGGGGAGTAAATATTGTGGGTAGAAATATCTGGGGAATTGTTTGGCTAGGCTTGTATAGGCCCTAGGGCTGATAGCCTAGTACCAACGTATGAACCTATGTGGATTTGAACTCACAATTAGCCAAGATATACACACTCAATGACCTGCTGCTTTACAGGAGAAGCTCACAGCTATCACACTTTCTTTGTTAACAAACTACTATTGTATGTATGTGTATGTATATTTTTGTGGATAATGGATGAATAAGGAAACATTTGATGCATACACTATAAGCCCTTATGCTTCACAAAACTGCCAGATATCATCAAGGTTTACAGCACAGAAGACATGTTTAGACAGTCAGATATGCAGTTCTCTTCTGTTAAACAAAGAGGACTTTAATAATACTGTTCACTCTGTAAAGCAAAATGGATTAACAACACAGTTATTTATGGTTTAGTATTCACACATTCGACGGGTGAACTAGGAGATAACATGAAAGCATTACGGATAATGGAGAAATGCATAGTCATCAGTGGCCTAGGCACTATAGGCATCACTGATACATGACCATATTAGATGTGTGAAATGGTGTCCTTATATGTTGGACAACAGAAACATCTAAAATGTTCATTATTATGCACATGACAAACGTTACTAAACAAATAAACACCATAGGCATTAAACCCATAATTACAGGGAGAACAATCACCTTCCCTTCTTAATTATCCAGATGAGCTACTTGTCAGAACAGCCACTTAACAGTTTTAAAAGGCATGTATCTGATACTGGGAAACAGCTATATCTCTGAATTCCTTAGGAATGTTCAGGTATATGTAAGATTGTGACACTTACTGTAATCATCCACTGACTGCCTCTGTACCTTGGCAATCATCCAACAAAGCTTCTCTGTGTCCCTCCAGTGCAGGTCATTGTAGTGGTGGCAATCCAAACTCCAATCCAGTAGATTCCAATATATTGATGATGCTTCCTCACAATCTGGTTTCATATATTGATCGTTCCAAAGTTCTTTGGTATGCTTCTCATGTGATGCTCTACTCCAGCATAGACAGTCAGTAACTTTGTGGTCTCCTTCTCAGTCCAATTTGGTGCCCAGACATGTTAAAGCCTCCAGGAAGTAGCCATCTCAATGAAAATGTAGATAGGTTGAATAGGTCACAGTTTAATAAACTGCTCACTGAGGTCCCACTCAGTTCACAGATAGCAATGGTCTAATCTATAAATGGTTCAAAATAACTATTTAAAAGTGGCTCTTATGGCATGTTATCAGATCATTGAAAGATAACGGACACGTGCTACATGTGGTCCTGTTTAACAACACCTGCTGGGTATTTGCATGTAGCACCTTCCCGTTACACCGAGCTATTGGTAAATGCACCAAATTTCAACAATTTGCATGGATGTGTGCAAATGGAATTCCAAACCCCTGAATGTTAATGAACCTCATTAATTATGTATGGTACAAATGGAACCTAAAAGATATATGCACATTGCTGATCTTACATTCAGTAATACCTGACTTAAACATAATTTTATACCTGCTAGCACTGATGTGTTGGAAAATGTTTCCCTCCTTATAGACCTATGTTATCATTACTCCTTAAAATTCATGTGTATATGGTTCGACTGATGCATTTATGGAAAACTGTGCGCATTATGAAAAATGTGACTTGCTGGGGAGGTGTGGAATTAACCTTTATGCATACAGATGGGTACATCTGCATAACTAACATGCAGTACTTGTACAGACAAATTTAAACAACACAAGTGAACAGTACATAAAGGTGTATTCATGGATTTTCCATATATATTACTGGTGACTCAAGTAAAAACTAGGAAAAAAGGGTTGTGGATGGATGGACTGCTGATGACTCGATACACTCTGTGGTATATGTATGGAGAAGTGCAGATTCTGATATTATCTGTATGTTGCGATGTAATATGTATTTGTATTGCTGTTATCGGTATTTATTCATTGATGCTTCTTAAAACAAGTGTTAGAACAATTGACTCAGTACAAAATGATCCTTGTTTATGTCTGTTTACCATGTACTGTCTATGACCTGCTTATGGACACAGAGGGCTTCTGATGCTTTCTGTAAGTTGCTCAATTGATAATTTTCAGGTACTTTCTGCTAATGTGGATGGTATTCTCTTGTCGATACTGATTGCCTGCCACACCACACATAGTCCACACACCTGTGTCTTACAGCCGTTAAGACCTAAATATAAACCCAACATATTAGTCATAGAAGACTCCATTGTGAGACACACAGATGTGCCCCTCACCAGGCAGGATAAGGAGAAGTCATGATTAGCTGTTTGTTAGGTGCCAGAACCCAACATATCATCAATGCACTCTAGTCTCTCAACAGGTACTGTTATGACTCTCTCATAGTCAATGTTGGAGTGACTGACTTAAGACATACCTCCCTGGACTATATGAAGAGAGACATGATCAAGCTCATTGAGTATGTGTCCAAGGCAGGGATGTTCCTAGCCTTAAACAGCATTCTACCATCACCTAGAATTATGCCTCAATACAAACAGAAAATGATTGACTTTAACAATTTACTTAGTTTCTGGTGTCATGCCAAGGGAATCTAGTATCTGACAGCCTGGGATGACATGATTGAGAAGCTTCAATGCTTTGCCAGATATGGCCTGCATCTGTCTACCTTAAGCTGGCAAAGGCTCTTGCCTCCACCATAGTGCATTTTTTTACACAATGCCATGAGGTCAAAACTGCCAACATGGAGATTTCATCAAAACCTAAATTAAAGGTCATGCTGCTAAACACTAGGAGTCTAAACATGAAACTGCACTCACTGCAAGCATTCTTAACCCTGGAAGAAGCTGACATTTGTGCAGTCACAGAAACCTGGTTCGAAGCTGTGGAGAGCATTCCAGCTATACTAGGTTACTCATCCTATCATTCCTTCAAACCCCAAACTGTGGACGGCAAAACAAAAGGAGGTGGAGAGTTGCAATATATATAAAAGACATACACACCTCTAGGCTGGTAAAACAGTATGATGCACAGGAAATACTCCAGGTTCAGTTAATAAGACCTCTATTCAAATCATAGCTAGCTACAGGCCTCCAACTCTGACTCAAGATGCCCACTACACCTATCTGGACCTCTTTGAATCTATCAAGATTCAACCCTTTACCCTGGTCCTGGGCGACTATAACTATCCAACCATAGACTGGAAGAAATACTCATGCCAAAACACAAATGCCAAAAGATTCCTTGATTTTGACAATGCAAATGTCTTGGACCAGTCGATTGATACCCCACAAGAGGTGAAATTATCTTGGAATTAACCAACATAAGTAACCACTGCAGCATCCCTATAATGTCATCATCCCTAGTAAGATCCAACCACAAATCAGTCACTTTGGAAGCCCCCCACCCCCCCAAGCTAGAGTCGAACAAAAAAAACTTCTCTAAAGCTGTTTACAACATCCTGAGGGAAGGTATAAACAGCTTCACAGCCGCCTCTTCCTCCACAGGAACAGCCACATATGTCTAAACCTACACCAAAGTACTGTATGAGCATTTACATAGCTGCATGGAATCAGGAATACCAGACAGGACAAAATCCTCCTCCTCAAGGAAGAGTAAACCTGTCTGGTGGACATCTACAATAAATAAACTCTATAATATAAGGAAGAAAATTGCTGTCCAGGGCCAAGAAGGAGCAGGTGTCTAATAGGAAGCAATCTCTCTTTAGCCTAAACAAGCACTAGTGAAGTCCTCCAAAGCAAACTTCAAGCCCAAACTGGCCACATCTACTAAAGACAATCATAAGGCTTTCTGCACATATGTCTGCATTCTCAAGGGAAGCACCCAGATCTGCTCATAACTGGTGGTCAAGGACACCACACATACAAACCTTGTAGATATAGCCAACCTGCTGGTAGACAGGTTCAGTGAAAACTTCACTC
The DNA here is from genome assembly GCF_019279795.1 of Protopterus annectens. Lineage (NCBI taxonomy): Eukaryota > Metazoa > Chordata > Ceratodontiformes > Protopteridae > Protopterus > Protopterus annectens. Next base: position 1,174,482,172 of record NC_056733.1, on the reverse strand, counting down.
CTCTACACCTCCCATCAGTAAAACAGGACATCCCCAGTACCTGCTCCCCTCCCCTTATCTCTTGGGAGAAAGTCATCACTGCCCTCTCAAAGGCAAAAAATACAGCCTCTGCGGGACCCAATAACATCCCAGGCTGCATCATACATGAACTCAGGCAGGAACTTGCAGCACCATTAGGCACCCTATTCAACCAATGCCTGAGAACTAGCTTCAACCCAGCCGAGTGGAGGACAGCTACTATCATCCCTTTGCACAAAGGTGGAGTGTCCACTGATCCAGGAAATTATAAAACCATCAGCCTAACTAGCCTGATCTGCAAGGCCATGGAGCAGATTATCAGGGACCTCATTAATAAGGACATTGGCAACCTCCAGACACTCGATCCCACATGGTTTGGTTTTTCAAGGGGAGATCATAAACTCCAAATGACAAAAACAGCAGCAGTGGATTCAGGTACAAAAGCCGACTCACAGTTTATCCAAGAATTCATGCAATAAAATACACAAAAGGTGTAGTCACATAAAAATCCAAAAGGTATAAACAGTATTCCAAGCGCTTTCATCTCTGGTGAATCGGAAACTTTTTCAAGGAAATTATAAAACTGTTACTGAGCTCAATTTAAACAAACAAATCCACCCCCAATTAACATTAAACCAATAGAATAACATCATAGAATGAATATTCATAAAGTTCATAAATATTCAACAGTTACAGTACAATTCAACCACAGAACCCATGTCATGATAAAAAACACACTAAAATGTATAGCAGATAACACACCAGTTCCCAAAAATCATGCCGTTGTCAAAATAGTATAGGTAAAAATTATATTAATAAACATATACATACGTACATATAAAATGTAAAGTTATATAAACACATGTAAAAAATGTATATCAATTCATTTATCTATTTAATGCTTTTAACTTCAAGAAACAGGCTAAGGATAGAGCATCATTGATACCTGGCCAGTTTATCGCATTAGTTTTAATCTGCCATAGTGCCTCTTGTTTCTCGAGTTGTAGGGTCCAGGGGCCACCCCTTGGGTCTATGTCTAAAACATCAATTATCGTAAATTTAAAATCATGCCCTTCATACTCCTTACAGTGTTTAGTGAGAGCATTTGTCTCTTTGCCTAACCTAATGTCCCTTAAATGCTCATATATCGTACATCTTAATCTTCTTTCCGTTTTCCCGATGTAGAAAGTGGGACAAACCTTACATAGGGCACAGTATACCACCCTTTCAGTTTGGCATGAGGTCTTCCTTCTCAGTTCTATAGTAACCCCATTGATAATGCAAGACGAGCCCTCAAGAATATGTCTGCAAGATGAACAAGCCCCACATTTCTTCATGTAACCAGTCATAGGTCCCCTTTTACAAGATTCAAGGACATTTTTAAGCATCCTACCCCTTCTATATATAACATTTGGTCTTTCACCTACCCATTGTCGAATGTCATTACAGGATGCAATAATTACCAAATTCTTATATAAGATATCCATAATTAATTTACTGGACCTATTATAGGTCGTAACTAGAGCTGATATTGACTGTGTTCCTCCTATGGCCATTTCAATTCTATTCTGGTCCACACTCACCAAGTTCAAGTCATCTGTGTCATCAGTATTCACTTCAAAGACTATTTAATTGGGCCAATAATAGGTCGTAGCACAAGTCGAATCTCCATAAGTTACTTCTATGGTCCTATTGTTTTCCTTGTTAACACTGGGTATATTGATCAAACAAGTTTCATCCACATCCTGATTAAGGATAGGCTTGAAATAACCTTTCTCCCTCTTATTCAAAACCTCAATAAAAACCTCATTCACAAGTGAGTTAGGATAACCCCTTCTCAAAAACATTTCTTTCAACAGTTCACATTCATTTAAAAATGCATCAAAAGAGGTAACCATTCAGGCAGCCCTGACTAGCTGACCTTTTACCACCCCCTTCTTTTGTTTATAAGGATGACCACTATCAAAGTGAAGGAAACAATTTCAATATGTCTTTTTGCGAAAGATTTCAGATTGAAAAACGTTCTTGGACCTATTCTTAACTAGTTTAACATTCAAATATGCTATTTCATTCTCATCAAAACTACAAGTAAAATGTAGAAATTGTGTTGAGTTGTTCATAAAAATCTAAAAATTCTGTAATCTTATCCCGGGGACCCACCCAAAAAATAAAAATGTCATCCAAAAAAATGGATGTACATTCTACAGTATTCATAATAAAGTGAGTTCAGTAAATTTTTTTTCTCCCACTGGAGTATGACAATGTATGCATAGAGCCCCCTACATGGTTAACCCATGGCAATCCCATTTTTCTGGAGAAAGTGTTCATTGTTAAAAAATATAAAATTATTCATCAATACCACCTCCAACAATTGTTCATATATGTTAACCCTAGGTTGAGGAACACCCTTTTCATATAAAAATTCCCAAAACCATTCAAGGCCAAGCTCATGGGGTATCACTGTGTATAGGTCTTTGACATCCATGGTAATAATAATGCCTGAATCAACATAGTCCAACTTGTTGATTCTTTCAAGAAAGTCCCAGGAGTATCTACATAAATTATGTCATTAAAAGTGATTTCAACCTGATATCCAATAATTTGGCCAATGGATATGTTATAGACCCACGACCATCAACAACAGGTCTCATGGAGGAATCAAATAAACACTTGTGAATTTTTGGCAAACCAACCATACATTGTATTTTTGGATAAGAGGTAGATAAAAAGTTGAATTCATCAATTGTAATAGAACCTTCAATAAATAAGTCATTTAAGACATTAAGAATCTTCTTATATGAAACATTCAACTAATTCAAAGAGCTCTTCACATAAGCATCTCCCAATAAGACATCCACCATTCTCCGATTATAATCCACCTCGTCCATTATGACTACCCCACCCCTTTATCTGGTTTAATAATGCTAATATCAACATTAGATCTTAGATTACTGAGGCATTCAATTTTATTAATACTTAAATTAGCAATGCGACCATCATTTCTTAAATTCCTTATATGAATTTCACATAACATTTTGAATATTTGTAGAGATGGGTGGACAGGTGCATTATAAGTACTGAAAATGTGCAGGGGATTGCTTACATATTTATCAGATTTAAACAAAATGTTAAAATTCAACTTTTTTACATAGTGTTTCAAGTCAATCAACGTGTTTGATAAATCAAAATTCTTTTCTGGTACAAATGTCATACCCCTAGATAACAGGTCACATATTGTTACATCCACATCCAAGGAGGAAAAGTTAAACACATTAAAATCACCAGTTTTATTTGTCACAATAACACAGGCCTTTAATTCACCATCATCAATTAGCTCGCCAGAGCTGTGGATAAGGAGGATACAGTTCATACAGCCTACCTCTATCTGGCCAAGGCCTTTGATACCATTCCCCACTCAGGAATTATTGATAAACTCACCTCCTCTCCATTTCTCCCTTCGATTCATGGTGTACCCCCCTCGATCCCTGTTCGTCGTATGGGCCCCTCGCCCTGTTATATCTCTGTTGTTCAGACCTTCTCAATGGAGGAAATTGTTCCTCTTCTAAAAAAGTAGTCTCATCTGGTTCATCATAACCATCATTGCCATCATTAAATTAATTCTGTGCCACCCAGTTCTGTGACCTTGGAGATTCAGGGTATGCTTTATTCTTGACTGGACAGCAGTCTGACTTGGAGTCCTCTACTTTCACACTGTGGGTTCTATCTCTGTGCCAATTTGCAACCCACCTAGTAATATTGGGGTTGATGCCCAGTTTGGTGAGTTTATCAATAATTCCTGAGTGGGGAATGGTATCAAAGGCCTTGGCCAGATAGAGGTAGGCTGTATGAACTGTATCCTCCTTATCCACAGCTCTGGCGACTGACTCAAAGAATTCAACCAGGTTGAGCAGGTATGATCCACCTTTCACAAAACCAAATTGCGTAGGATCTAGAGTTTGGATATTCCCTATATCCTCATTAATTAGGTCCATGATGATTCACTTCATAGCCTTACATATCAGACTCACCAGGCTAATATAGTGATAATTCCCATGGTCTGTAGTTCTCCCTTTTTATGGAGAGGCATGACTGTAGTGGTGCGCCATTCAGTAGGGACAATGCCTAAGGTGAGGCTGTGATTGATCAGGACACACTGATGTGGTGCCAGTTCACTTTGTAGTTCATGTAGAACACATCCAGGGTTATTGTCGGGTCCCATGGAAGCTGTATTCTTGGCCTTGGATAATGCAGCTTTAACCTATGCTGCAGTAATGCTGGGTGCCTGGCATTCCTCCGGTATTGTGATTGGTCCTTTCAGGGGGAAAGAGGGAGAAAGTTGTCACTGAATCTGTCAGCCAGTATGTTGGCAATATATTTTGGCTCAGTATAGGAGGTACCATTGTCCAGTAAATCAGAGCAAACCTGCGTATTGCCATGGAGATTTTTGATATAACTATAGAAGGCTTTGTGGTTGTTTTTAGTGTTTGCCACAATTCTGCATTCATAGCTGGCTTTAGAGGTTTTGATGAGGGATCTCAACTTTTTGTTGAGACTAATAAGGGAGTTTTTCCAGTCTTAGGACTTCACCTTTTTCTGCAACAGTTTCTTCCTTCTGTTGTAGAGTTTATTAATGGCAGAGGACCGCCAGATTGTCTTCCTTTTTTTGAAGGAGAGCATCTTGGTTCTGTTGGGTATGGCTAGTTCCATAGTTCCATGCTTTTATGTGTTTGTACAGTGTATTGGCATATGATTTGGCAGTCATGCATCTATTTTCCATTGATATGGGTGCCGTTTTTCATGGTGGTTATCTTTGCGTTGGGTGTGGGTGAGATGTGGATTTTCATGGTGATTAGATTGTGGTCGGATCTAACCAGGAAGGAATTGACTATTGTTGTAGAGCAATGGTTGCCCATGTTAGTAATAACCAGGTCAAGGATGTTGCTTCCTCTAGTGGGGGTAAGAATGAGCTGGTCCAGGGCATTGGAATTGATGAATTCCAGGAAGCGTTGGGCCAGTGTATTGGTGCATGAGTAGTTTCCCAGTTGATGGAGGGGTAGTTGAAGTTACTCAGTATGAGAGTGTTGGGTTGGACCCTAATAGTTTCCAGGGTGCTTAGGAATGTGGAGTGAAAGTCTTGGGACATGGTTGAGGGCTTATAGCAGGCTATGACCTGAATCGTCGTCTTACCCAATTTTAGTTGTATCTGAAGTATCTCAGATGCACCATGCTGGGCTACTAGTCTGGAGGTGTGCATATCCTTTATGAATATGGAGACACCACTGCCTTTGGAGCTTCGGTCCATGTTCTGGGGCTGAAAGGTGTGAACTGAGTTATAACCTGGTAGTGCATGGGTGCTTTCTGCTGCTTTAAACCAGGTCTCCGTTACAGCACAAATGTCGATGTTCTCCATTTTGAGGAGTGCTTTGAGCAAGTGTATTTTGAGATTTAGACTTCTAGCATTGAGCAGCATGATCCTCAGATTGCATTTATTTAGAGCTGTTACTGTGGTAATTTGGTCTTTGGAATATCACCTAAAAAAGGCAATATAGGGGTGGCAAAAGCCTTAGCCAGTATCCAGAAATGCAGGGATGACAGATGCAGGCCATCTCTGGAAAGCATCGAGGTCTGTCAATCATGTCATCCCAAGCAGACAGATACTGGATCCCCTTAGAATGACACCAGAAACATAGCCAGTTGTTGAATTCAATAATTTTCTGCTTGTACTGCAGTATCATTCTGGGCAATGGTAGGATGCTGCTCAGGGCTAGGGTCATACCTGCCTGGGCCACATAATCCAAGAGATCCTCCATGTCTCTTTTCATGTATTCCAGGGAAGTGCATTTCAGGTCAATCACACCCACATGGACAGTGATAGAGTCTTACTTGTACTTGTTGTGGAGTGACCTGAGTGCATGTGTTATGTGTCGGATTCTGGCACCTGATAGACTTACCTTCTCCTTATTCAACCTAGTGAGTAGGACATCAGTGTGCTTCACTATCGAGTCACCTATGATTAGTGTATTGGGCAAGCTGCTTTGCCTTTGGGGCTTATGTTGAGGGGCACACCGTGTAGGTCAGCTATGTGTCTTGTGATTTGTGCTGTGTTCTGGTGGTCGAGTGTGTTTCTGCCTTGGAGGTCTTTGCTGTTTGGGTAGATTTCTGTTGAGAGCCTCCATGAAGGTGGGTGTGTTGTTTGTGTTTTTATGTGAGAGCTGTGATGCCGGGTGTTCTGGAGGGCTATGTGTTGCATGTGTTGTGGTGCAGGTTTGACATTCTCCTCTTGACCAGCTATTCTGGTCTTGGCTTGAAAGTGCATGGCTTCCATTTTGGATATATAAGTGCATCTCTCACAAGTCTGAGTTTTGGGAGGTAAGAGTAGAGGGTTGTCTGTGTACATGAGGCAGTTGCTACACTGCCTCAGAATGCCCGTGTTCATCAGGTTAATAGGAGAAAGCACATAGAACTGACCTTTAGACATGCCAGAAGGGATGGTCATTATTATTAAGTACTGGAGCTGTTTCCTTTTATATTCTTTTTACAGGAAAAATACCACTCAACGTGTCTGAATCTGTACAGAGCATTGCTAGACACTTCAGGGGAAACTAATATGTAGACTCTGAAAATTTAAGGATGAAGTATATAGGCAGATATTCTGAAGTTAGAAAAAAATCAAGCAGTACTTACTGAAAAATAAAGAATTAGTTTGTCAAGAATGATGAAAAGAGGGGAGTCGCATGAATGGCTACTGCCTGGCTACTACTAATGCTGGTCTCAGCAGAACTTCACTCTGTTGGGATACAATACTCCTTTGCTTCTTCATTTACCAGAAGCAAAATGTTAGCATCAATCCCAAGAAGAGAAGCAGGCCATGGTCTGTTTGGTGATCCACAGTCTTGTCCCAGATGATGCAGGCTTGTAGCCCTTTTCTGGTAGATGCCTCGAATAGCAACCAGACCAATCAGGTACGTTAAGCACAAACACTCACTCTCCAACCAGAAAGAGTCAAGAATCAATGCACTCTGCTCCTACTCTCACCAGGATCAGAATATAAGCACAGATTCCAACGTCTCACCTATAAAGCATTTATTAAGCTTTCTAGTATTCAGCAGTATCCAGGAAATAATGTAACTGCAGTCCTTCTCTCATCAGGAGAAAACAGAAGCACTAATCCCAAGATGACTGCTGAGAGGCAGAATGTGAGCTCTCCAGTAACTGATGGTCTTGCAATAGATGCTTAAAGGTAAGATGAAAAAAATGTTTTATCCTAAACACTGCAGTGTTCACTAGAGGAGTTAGATGTGAAAGTGGGTAAATTAAGTTTAACCTGTCTAAAAAGTTAGATTTTACCTGTCTAAAAAGTTAAGTTTTAGTGGAGAGTCATTATTTTTAAAACAGCAAGATAGATTGAAAGGGGGTGGTCACTTTTGTATTCTGGTACTATGGAATACAGTAGGATGGCCAATAAATTTAAATAGTTGAAGGGGAGTGATTTTGTGATGTGTTTAAGAACACAACAAAATTTCTATCTGACTCACAAGAGACAGAGCTGTGGTCTCTTCAATTTGTAATATGCATTTAAAAACAGACTACAAGTAAAACACAGTGTAAAGAAAACAAATCACAGTATACAAAATAGAAAAAGGCAATAAAGTAATACAAAATACAATAAATAAAAAGTAAACTAACCTTTCTCTCACAGCAAACTGTAGCAGAGTCTGGGTGAGCCTTTCCAGTAAAGCTCACCCAAACAAATGACTGGTGCCAGAAACATGTCCTCATACTGAATGCCAAAAAATGCATCATCATCCCTTTTGGGGAGAATGACATCCCATGCCAAAAAATGCATCATTATCCCTTTTGAGGAGAATGACCTCCCAACAAATTATCACATTGATAATAAGGCACTAAACACTCAATCAGTTATGACTTGGGCACCCAGGTTGATAGCAAACTGACTTTTGACCACCGTAGTGCCTCTGTTGTATGGAATGCTTTGTACATAGCCCACCACATTAGTAAGGGTATCTCATCCAGGGACAAGGTTGTCATAACATCTCTGTATTCTTCCCTTATAGGATCCATTATTGAGTACAATGCCCCTTTTGACATGTACCTCACAAAGCACATGCAGCAGCTGGAGAGACAACAGAGGTTCCGCACCAGGAGAATCCAGGGCCTCAAACATCTCCCCTACACAGATAGGCTAAAAGCCCTGTCACTATACTCAGTCTCTGACAAACTTCTCAGAGCTAACCTCTGTCTGACATACAAAGCAATCTTAGACCCCTGATGGGACTGCTGCATATCCACAAGTCAACTCGAGTAACCTGCACAGGTGACCTCCACCTGATCTGTGACATCAATAGTACATGCTGGTGGGACAGATTTGTGTCCCAGAGACTCTCCGTTTTATGGAACAGACTCCCTCTCCATGTAAAGCAGAGTACCTCATTAAACCTTTTTAAGCACAACCTGGATAACTGGATGAGGAACAAAAAATACACCCCTGGAATTCCACTTGTGTCCCTGATTGACAGTGGCATAGGGTACGGACTTGTTGGAACATGGGCTAAATTCTTGGCTAGGCTTGTAAGGGCCTCAGGGCCAATAGCCTAGTAACTTCATATGATCCTATAAGCTTGTCATGTAAATATGATTTTTTTTTACACATGTGGTCTGTTTAAGCTACAATTGCATTACAGCTACAGCCATTATGCATTTCTGTTGTGCACATACGTTTGTGTAGTATGTTAATGTGAAATGTATGCAGACTGTGTGATTCCTGTGACACAATGCTGTTATCTAACCATGTGCATGTAACTGTCTTTCATATGGCAAACAGACATAGAGATGACAATTTCTTCATACAGAAGAATGAAATTATAATTGATGCTCTTGTACCAACATGGACGGAGACTATTTGGATGGGCAGGATATATAGTATGGAGGAATGAAGTCTGGACCAGCTTCACAAAAATGGTTAATGCTGTGGGAGGTTACAATAGATACCAGAAGGACTTTTGCCAATAGTGCTCTGACATGAGCCTTTGTGTAGGCAACAGGGTACACCAATATGACAGGTTGAGTGATGTCACAAGTGGTGGCCCACCATTGACACCTCCTGATAAGATCACACATTTTCTGACACCACTGCATACAGCAAGAGCAGAGCACTGTATATCCAGGAGTGGGATAGAAGCAGGTGTTCCAGGCCACACATGTATGTGTCACTTTGCATAACATTGATGCATCTAGAGTACCTCAGTACATATAGCTTTTCCATGCATTTGTACGTATTGTCATTTTTGTGTTGCAACAGCATAATTGGATTGTGCATGTGTGTCCACACAGGATGATGACAATCAATATAAATGTAAAAACATGTAGCCATACAACTTCGGTACATACTATACATAACAATGCAACCAACATGTGTAATGCTGAAAAAAACTATGAATCAAGCCAAAAATAAAAAAAAAATTGTACCAGAAGAAAAATCAGAAAAATGTTTATTCACCTCTAGTGCCTAGGCTCAAAAAGCCTTCAAGGAGTAAAAACACAACATGTTCCCCTCTTCATATACACACATACAAACAAGCATCAAAAACACTTAGTTAATTAGTCACATATTTCCAATGGCACTTATTGTTTAACCCCATTGATGCCAATGTATTATATTTTAATATATGTAGTTTCTTTGTATAGCAAGTTTTCTTTAAGTTCTACATGTTCCCCTACCCCTAATATTTGTTCTAAAATACAACCTCTTAAAGATGTTTAATGTTGTCTGCATTCATTTGATCAAGCCCATCCACGTCTGCAAAACAGGAGGACATGACAGGTGAGTTCCTCCATATACTGTTATTGTGACCACTACTTGTTATTGCTTCAGCCTCCTGTCATGCCTGTGCTGTGTACTGTCATATCGATATTTCCCTCACATTGTAAAATACAGGTACATCTTCTGGGGACACGAACCATACCAGTGCACCTACAGACAAACCAGGTATGGTTCCCTAACATGTTCATAGGCTATAGCACTGTGTAGCAGACCTGCCTTTGTATGAAATTAATGCTGATGTTTTTCTAGACTGGGATATCTTGCCAACAGATGCACCATATGTCATGTGAGAATTACCATACACTGTTACTGTGTTGTATATGTCATCATGTGACCATGCCAGTGTCTGCATACATGACTGTGTTTGCTTTGTCGATACCTTCCCACTGCAGGATCTGCATTTTGACAGAAGAATTCACTTGGATGGGAAATGGGAAATTCACCCCGGGGATCACTTCTGTGGCTCTGCTCAACAGGGGCACAGGAAAATAATTTTATTGGGTGACGAAAGCCATGGTACATTTTTTGGCTAGGCTTGTATGGTCCCTAGGGCCGATAGCCTAGTACCTACCTATGAACCTATGAACCACATCAGGAGGGTGTCACTGGTATGCTATTACCTGTTTTACATGTCATTAATGTCACTCCTGTTGTTTTTCTCCAGTAACACCATGTCCTTCTGTCCTTGCACAGGACAGCCACCATCAGCATCTCATCTACAAACAACTCTTATGTTTATGCATTACCTATTGTATGTTTTACCTGTGTTGGAATGGTGCATGCTGATAAGGATGTGATAAAGAATGTTGGTGTTTATGGATTTGTTTCCCTAACACAGTTGCATTTCATCCTTCACCTCCAGCAAAGGCTTCCCACAAGGATTTGTCTAGTGTGTTATGCTTGTATTCCTCACATATGTCATATATGTTGCATATGTAACATAATTGTCAACTCCCTGTCATATAGGTTCTGTGGGCAATACATGGGCAAAATTTTCTGGTAAGTCATTATTACCTGTAACATTGTAATGAGATATATGTGGCATGTGTCATAAAAGATAAATAACATATGAAGTAAGCACATTTTCCTGAGCTGTGCCATCTGTCTCTGATTTTAGCATGTCCACTGCATTTATCCTCCATTAGCCTGTCCACTGATCCTGATGTGGGATATGATGCATCTCACTATGGTAGGATGGCCTTTGGCACATAGGACACAGACTTGGTGATACAGTCCAGCCTAGATGGTGACATACATGTGGATGAGCCTGTAGCCTCAGATGAATACAGTAATCAAGGCTATTAACAGAAACTCGTGTGATATTACAGAAGTAAATAGGATATATTACTGTGCAGCTAAATTAATAACAGAAAACAATCTTATCACAAAAATACAGGGCAATAAGGGAAAGGAAGGGAAGAAATCAAATGCCATCATGGAAGTATCGACTAGAGAAAACTATAAAGGATTTTGAGACAAGAAGTTATCACTGTTAGAAGAGTAAAGAAGAAGGAATGGATCAACAAAAATACTTAGAAAGATAGATGGGATAAAAACAATGTGCAGTATTAGATCAGACCTGGATCTATCCTACACTATTGCAAACAATAAAGTAAAGATATGAGCATAGGCAGGAAAACTAAGATATGCATGCAGACAAATATAAAGGAAAAGGACAAAATAAGCACTTCATTGATGACCCAAAAAAAGCTTTATAGAAAATTCAAAACAAAACAATAGCAATAGAAAACACACCCCAAAAAATGAAGAAATAGGCACATTTTTGAGAATACATCTATGAAGGCCCTGTGCAACATAACAAAGATGCTAAATGTATAGAAGAAGTAAAAGAAACAGTAAGAAGGTCAGATGTATAGGATATGAAATGGTATGAAGTAACAGTCAGAGAAATTGAAACAAAATTAAGGAAAGCTCCTAACTGGAAAACCTCAGGCCCAGACGCAGTACTTAATTTCTGGCTAAAAGAATTGACATCTTTACCAAAGATTTAACACTGAGTAAAAACTATTTATATGCACACCTAAACATACACCAACCTGGTTAACAACAGGAAAAATGATACTCATCCTTAAGAGTGAAACTGCAAGCTATCTTAAAAACTATAGACAAATAACTTGCCTTCTGATGATGTATAAGCTATATACTAGAACAGATGCAGATAGAGTTAATGGTCATTTAGAAGAAAACTCAATCATGGTATTATAATGAAAGGGTAACAAAAGAAAGTCATATGGAACAAAAGAGCACTTTCTGTTAAAGTCAGTAATGGAGAATTGTAAAAAGGGGAAGAATCTAAGTAAGGCATGGAGAGATTACAAAAAAACATTTGACAGCATCCACTTTCATGGATAAAAGAGTACTTACAGATGTATAAGATGCACCCTACATTGATCAGTTACATTACAGTGACCAGTGAAACAGTGGCAAACCACTTTGCAACTAAGCCATTATAAAGGACAAATTATTATCCAAGGGATAACAATTCAAAGGGGGATATTCCAGGGTGACTATTTGTCACCACTGCTCTTTTGTCTTGCCCTTAACCCATTAAGCTGTCTACTTAACAGATTAGATCATGGTTACAATTTGACTCCCAGAAAACAACAAAGTGTCAAGACTTCTCATCATCATTTTATTGGTGACTTAAAACTGTATAGTTCATCATATGGGGAGTTGAAAGCACAACTGGAAGTAGTTAAAACTTTCTCAGATGATATGAGAAGGTCATTTGTTCTTGATAAGTGTGCAAAGGCAACATTTAAAGCAAGAAAGCAGCAGCACCAAGAAAATATCAGCCTTGGACAAGAATGTGATATAAAGAAACTTGAGTAGGAGGGAGTGTATGAATATCTGAGAGTTGATAAAGGATAAAGGATTAACAATAAAACATGAACAAATGCGAACAAAACACAGTAAGGAATATTTTAGAAGACTAAAATTAATACTGAAATTAGTCCTGAATAATCCAAGCCATAAACCAATTTTTTTCTTCCTGTTCTAACTTACGGTTTTGGAATGAGTGACGGGCCCCAAATGGCATTGGATCAGTTGGACAGGAAAATGAGAAAAATCCTTCATGCTTATCAGATGATATATAAAAAAACGTATATACCAAGATAAATACATTCCTTGTTCTGAAGGAGTTATGGGCCTCCTCCAAACTGATTACATGTATCGAAGGACTGCATACATACTTGTTTCCCACCTTTCTAAGCTAGTATAGTCCAGTTTTCAGGTTAGTGCTCAATTCAGGGCTGTGTTACAAATCTCTGTGTTTGCCCATACCTTACTTGGTTAGAATGAAGTTTCTCTGTTCAACTGTGAGAGAGGGGAGCTTTGAGCAGGCTATCTGTCCCTAGAGGAGTGGTTGCAGCCCAGAAATTAGTAGTTTATTGGCTATTTTGGGCTAATTTCTATCTCTTTCATTTCCCTGCTATGAAAAACACATTTGCCCAGTTTTGCATGCCGGGAAGCGACGGTTAGCTAGTGTATAACTATTCCCGGCTCCACAAAGTCTCCTCTTCAATTGTTCCCTTGGAACTAGACAAACATTCAACTTAAGCACTCAAGCCATTCATTTCTCAGCCCGGCACTTGCTCAAAACTCATAGCAAGCACTAGACCCCCCCCCCCTATACTGTACAGAAGGACAAGGCTCTCTATTCAACCTTACCAGCTATTCAGTAAAACAGTTCACTGTACCTATCCAGGCATGTCCAAAGGGCAGTTTCAGGTGTACTATCCAGTCCAACTGGTGAATCTGGGCATTTTGAGGCAATGTTACAACTGCCTCATGTACACAGACATCCCTCTTCTCCTACCACCAAACACTAATACATGCAAGAGATGCAATTATACAGGCAAACTGGAGGCTAAGCTCTCTCAACCCATGACTGGATCAGACAGTCAAGAGGAGAAGGGAAATACTGGCATCACACCACCAGTCTCACATAGACCCATTAAACCAGCACCAGCAAAAAACACGCATAAATACACGAAAACATACTCAGAGGATATAAATAAAAATCTGCAAAAGCAACAGAGACCTCCAAAGCAGACATCCAAGCAACCTCCACCCCCCCAACACAAACCATAAAACACATACTTCACAAAACCAGTGTGCCTAGCAATCACAGCCCTTAAGGCAAAATAACATACCCAACATACTAGTAATAGGTGACTCTATAGTCAGGCACACTGACACTCCCACTCACTAGGATGAATAAGGAGAAAGCTACTTTTAGCTGCCTGTCGGGTGCCAGGATCCATCTCATAACACAAGCACTCAGGTCTCTCCAGAACAAGTACAAATATGAGTCTGTCATTATCGATGTTGGTGTGAATGACATGAGCCATACCTCTCTGGACTACATGAAAAGAGAAGACATGGATGAGCTCTCTGATCATGTAGCCCAGGCCGGTATGACCCTGACCCTGAGCAGCACCCTGTCCTCACCAAGAATGATACCACAGTATAAAGAAAAAATGATCAATGTCAACAATTGGCTAAGTTTCTGGTGTCATTCAAAGGGGATCCAGTGTCTGTCCGCCTGGGATGACATGCTCGACAAGCCACGCTGCTTCACTAGAGACGGCTTGCACCTGTCACCCTTAGGCTTTCGAATACTGGCCAAGGCTATTGCCACCGCCATACTGCCTTTTTTAGGCAAGGCTCAAAAGACAAACCCACTGCTGTAAATAGCACAAGTAACCAAAAACTGAGGGTAATGCTACTCAATGCCAGAAGTCTAAACCTCAAAATGCATGCACTCGAGGTACTCCTCAGTATGGAGAAAATCTATATATGTGTAGTAACAGAAGCCTGGTTTAAGGCTCCAGAGAGCACCCCAGCACTACCAGGCTACAACTCATATCATACATTTTGGCCACAGAATCCAGACCGAAATACAAAAGGTGGGGGAGTATCCATATTCATTAAGGATACCCACACCTCCAGGTTAGTGGCACAGCACGATGCTTCAGAGATCATCCACGTGCAACTAACAATGGGCAAAACTGCTATTCAAATTGTAGCTTGCTACAGATCACCCACCATGTCCCAGGACCCCCATTCCGCATTTCTGGAAACACTAGGAAACATAAAGGTCCTATTAAACACCCTAATATTGGGTGATTTCAATTACCCAAACATTAACTGGGAGAACTACTCAAGTACTAACTCCCTTGCCCAGAATTTCCTAGAATTCATAAACTCAAATGCCCTGGATCAACTGGTCAACACTCCCACCAGAAGTGACAACAGATTGGACCTGGTCATTACCTACATGGCGACAGGTGTTCTACACCGGAGGTCAACCCCTCTCTGGTTAGATCTGACCATAAACAAATCACTTTGAATATCCACATTCTGCCCCCACCTCCATGCAAGGAAACCACTGTGAAAAACTTTTCAAAAGCAAACTTCACGTTACTTAAGACCAAGGTGGAAAGTTTCAAAGCCCCCATGCAAAAGGATAATGCTGTCCAAGCTTCAAAATCCTTTACTAATGCATTCTATGGGCACCTACAAGAATGCATGGATCATGCTATCTCAAGCAAAACCAAGACTCCCTCCTCCAAGAAAAGGAAACCAGTCTGCTGGATCCCTGCCATAAGCAAGCTATATAATAGAAGGAGGAAACTAGTACAGAAAAAGAGTAAAATCCCAAGAAGGAAAGACATCCCTGACCAGTATCAGCAAGAAACTACGATCCCTCATAAAATCATCCAAGGCGAGCTTTGAAGGAAAAATTGCCAAGAACTCCAAAGATAACCACAAGGCATTCTTTAGCTATGTCAAGAATCTAAGTGGCAATGCTCAGATCTGCTCGGAGTTAGTGCAGAATGGCACAAAATACACTGAACCAACCGATATTGCCAACATCCTGGCAGATAGGTTCAGTGCAAACTTCATCCCCCTCTCACCCCCAAAAGGGCTCATAACCATACCAGAAGAATGTAGAGCCCCTGAAATCACAGACACTCAGGTTAAAACAGCCCTCTCCAAAGCCAAAAACACAGCATCGATGGTACCGGACGGTGTCCCAGGCTGTGTCCTACACAAGCTCAAAGATGAACTAACCCCTCACCTAAACACATTGTTCAAACTCAGCCTCTCCACAGGCTACGTACCCATAGAGTGGCACACAGCAATGGTTATTCCACTCCACAAAGGTGGAGCCACAACAGACCCCAGGAACTATCACCCTATAAGCCTGACTAGCCTGGTCTGCAAGGCTATGGAGTGCATCATCATGGAACTCATTAAAAGAGACATTGGGAACTGCCAAACACTGGACCCTATCCAGTTTGGCTTTGTTAAAGGCAGATCATGCCTCTTAAACCTGGTGGACTTCTTTGAGACAGTTACCAAGGCTATAGACGAGGGAAAGGTGGTACACACAGCCTACCTAGAACTTGCAAACCCCTTCAATACCATTCCGCATTCTGGTATTATAGACAAGCTCACCAGCCTGAACATAAACCCCTATGTCACAAGATGGGTTGCCAATTAGCTCACGGACAGAACCTACATGGTGAGATTTGCATCAGCTAGGTCTGACTCTAAACCGGTTACAAGTGGCGTTCCCCAGGGTTCAGTCCTAGGACCCCTCCTGTTTGGCATATACTTCTCAGAGGTACAGGCAAGCACAGGAGGACTATAGCTGACCAAGTTCACAGACAATTGCAAACTAAGGGCTATAATTGACACTCCGGCTGATACAGACATCATCCAAAAGGATCTCAATGAGACGGATACCTGGTGTCAAAATCATGGCCTCAAGCTAAATGCCAAAAAGTGCATAGTCATCCCCTTTGGAAAAATCAAAGTACCCACAAACTAACACTTAGGTGGTAGTCCTCTAAATACAGAAAATGTAATAAGGGATCTGGGGAACCAAGTAGGTAGTAATCTCTCCTTTGATAATCACATTACCAAGGTGGTTAGAAAATCCTTCTATGTGGCCCACCTAATCACAAAAGGGTTTGCATCCAGATCAAAAGAGGTCATTGTGCCCCTCTACTCATCACTCATCAGACCCATCATAGAGTACAATGCCCCATTTGGGATGTACCTTACAAGACACATGCAACAGCTGGAAAGACCACAGAAGTACCTCACCAAGAGGATCACTGGCCTCAAACAGATGCCCTACGCAGCTCGACTGAAGAAACTCCAGCTGTACTCAGTTGCATACCGCCTACTCAGAGGTGATCTCTGCCTGACATACAAGGCCATGTCCAACCCAGAATTGATGGACATGCTCCACCTAAAGAAAACCTTATCTCCTTGAGCCACATGCTCTAGGGATCTAAACCTCACCACAACAATAAATAGGATGTGCTGGAGGGATAGATTCCTGATACAGAGACTTCCCATGCTTTGGAACGAGATTCCAATCTACATTAGGCAGAGCTCCTTGCTAACACTCTTCAAGAGAAACCTTAATGAGTGGATGGGAAACAGAAAGTTTACCCCAGGAATCACTTCAGTGGCTCTGCTGGACAGAGGCACAGGGAACTAATCTAAGGGGGTGGCGAAAGCCAACACATTCTGGCTAGGCTTATAAATGCCTTCGGGCAAATAGCCTAGGACCTACCTATTAACCTATGAACCTATGAACCTACGACTTCCCTGCTTAGTTTTGCAAGAGCATGTTGGTGTCAAGCATGAATAGAAACCAAACCAAAAGTAGACAAAAGTCAGGCAGCAAGTGAATGTGCCAAGAAACAAAAGAAAGAACATAAGGAGAAGGATAAGCTGAGAGGTCAATAAATATAGAAAGGCATAAATATATTTACAAGACAAAAAAACTCCTGGAACAACCTCATGTCAATCAGAATTTGATGCAGGAATGGTTAAGGAGAGGTGAATTTAAACTAAAAGATGGAAGGTTAATATTAGAGGCCCAGGATAGTGGACTACAAACACACTGGTTTACAAAGATGCAGGTTTGGTAAAAAAGAACTGGAAACAGTTACACATCTTGTTGCTGGGTGGCAGAGGACATGTGTACTGAAAGGCATACTGATGTGGCAAGATTGTTGCACTACGGATTGTGCAAACATTAGAATACTGAAGTAGCTGAGAATCATAGGAAACATGAGTCACAAAGCATTATAGAAAATGATAAAATTATGACATTTATATTGCATAGG